>NW_026775720.1:15000-17500 GCF_030987335.1 Cornus florida | reverse complement strand
GTCTCAAATTTTTTTTTTTTTTTTTTTTTTTTTTTTTGATATACCGAAGAATGAACAAGAAGACCGAGGCATCCAAAAAATTTTTTTTTTTTTTTCTCCGATATACCAAAGCAAGAACAAGAAGACCGAGGCATCAAAATTTTTTTTTTTTTTTTTTTTTTTTTTTTTTTTTTTTTTCGATAAATCCAACCGAGAACAAGAAGACCGAGGCATCCAAAATTTTTTTTTTTTTTTTTTCTTTCCCATATACCAGAGAAAGAACATGAAGACCGAGGCAACCAACAAAAAATAATTTTTTTTTTCTCTTTCCCGGAATTTTTTTTTTTTTTTTTCGAAATAGCCGAGAAAGAATATGAAGACCGAGGCATCCAACAAAAAAATTTTTTTTTTTTTTTTTCCTAATCTACCCAAGCAAAACAAATAGAAGACCGAGGCATCCAAAAAAATTTTTTTTTTTTTTTTTTTTTTCGAAAAATTTTTTTTCACAAAAACTTTTTTTTTTTTTTTTCCCCAAAAAATTTTTTTTTTCGTTCCAAGCTAACCAAGACATCTACTATTCACTAGTAGAGCAATCGAGACTGCAAAGCAAGCAATGGCCTTACTTGCAGCTCTTGGTGCTGAGAACTCCCCCCCCCCTATAGTAGTCTTAAGTAAAACCACAGCTCTGACAGGAGTAGATATTGCATGCGAGCGAGGAGTCGTAATGGGCAAAATTGACTCGGGGGACCTCCAAATCGAATTCCGTTTCGAGCAAAACACTTCTTAGGCTTCAAGGAAGCTCCCATAAAATTTCCAAACCCAAACTCCAAACTTCATTTTTTAGCCTACAATGCCCACGTGCACGCCGGTGTGCACGCAGGGGTGCTTGAGCATGCGGGAGAGGAGCCATAATGGGCAACATTGACTCGGGGGACCTCCAAATCGAAATCCGTCTCGAGCAAAACACTTCTTAAGCTTCTAGGAAGCTCCCATAAAACTTCCAAACCCAAACTCCAAACTTTATTTTTTAGCATACAATGCCCACGTGCACGCCGGGGTGCTTGAGCGTGCGGGCGAGGAGCCATAATGGGCAACATTGACTCGGGGGACCTCCAAATCGAAATCCGTCTCGAGCAAAACACTTCTTAAGCTTCAAGGAAGCTCCCATAAAACTTCCAAACCCAAACTCCAAACTTTATTTTTTAGCATACAATGCCCACGTGCACGCAGGGGTGCTTGAGCATGCGGGAGAGGAGCCATAATGGGCAACATTGACTCGGGGGACCTCCAAATCGAAATCCGTCTCGAGCAAAACACTTCTTAAGCTTCTAGGAAGCTCCCATAAAATTTTCAAACCCAAACTCCAAACTTCATTTTTTAGCATACGATGCCCACGTGCACGCCGGGGTGCACGAGCGTGCGGGCGAGGAGTCGTAATGGGCAAAATTAACTCGGGGGACCTCCAAATCGAAATCCGTCTCGAGCAAAGCATTTCTTAGGCTTCTAGGAAGTTCCCGTAAAATTTTCAAACCCAAACTCCAAACTTCATTTTTTAGCACACAATGCCCACGTGCACGCGGGGGTGCTTAAGCGTGCGGGCGAGGAGTCATAATGGGCAAAATTAACTCGGGGGACCTCCAAATCGAAATCCGTCTCGAGCAAAGCACTTCTTAGGCTTCTAGGAAGCTCCCATAAAATTTCCAAACCCAAACTCCAAACTTCATTTTTTAGCATACGATGCCCCCGTGCACGCGGGGGTGCTTGAGCGTGCGGGGGAGGAGTCATAATGGGCAAAACTAACTCGGGGGATCTCCAAATCAAAATCCGTCTCGAGCAAAGCAGTTCTTAGGCTTCTAGGAAGCTCCCATAAAATTTCCGAACCCAAACTCCAAACTTCATTTTTTAGCATACTATGCCCACGTGCACGCCGGGGTGCACGAGCGTGCGGGCGAGGAGTCGTAATGGGCAAAATTAACTCGGGGGACCTCCAAATCGAAATCCGTCTCGAGCAAAGCATTTCTTAGGCTTCTAGGAAGTTCCCGTAAAATTTTCAAACCCAAACTCCAAACTTCATTTTTTAGCATACGATGCCCACGTGCGCGCCGGTGTGCACGTCGGGGTGCACGAGCGTGCGGGCGAGGAGCCGTAATTGGCAAAATTAACACGGCGGACCTCCAAATCGAAATCCGTCTCGAGCAAAGCATTTCTTAGGCTTCTAGGAAGTTCCCGTAAAATTTTCAAACCCAAACTCCAAACTTCATTTTTTAGCATACGATGCCCACGTGCACGCCGGTGTGCACGAGCATGCGGGCGAGGAGTCATAAAGGGCAAACTTAACTCGGGGGACCTCCAAATCGAAATCCGTCTCGAGCAAAGCATTTCTTAGGCTTCTAGGAAGCTCCCATAAAATTTTCAAACCCAAACTCCAAACTTCATTTTTTAGCACACAATGCCCACGTGCACGCGGGGGTGCTTAAGCGTGCGGGCGAGGAGTCATAATGGGCAAAATTAACTCGGGGGA
>NW_026775719.1:0-38224 GCF_030987335.1 Cornus florida | reverse complement strand
ATAAAACCATTTCTTTCCCTCTTCAACCAGTCCACAATGGTCACAGGCTGATAAAACCCCTGTAAATGTGATACCAGTAGGACCAACACCAGCAGAAATCATTTCATTGAACAGACTTAGTGCTTCAAAACCAAAACCATTTGTAGCATAGCCCATTAACATAGAATTCCACGAAACTTCATCAGATTTTATCATTTGGTCAAACAGTTTGCGTCCATTATGAACAAATCCACACTTACAGTAAAAATCAATAAGAGAGGTACAAATGATCTGATCAAGTTCCAGGCCGATGCCAATGGCTCGAGCAAATACCTGTTCGCCAAGTTCAAGTGAAGAAATGCTAGCACAAGCACTGATCACACTGGCCAGGCCAAATTTGTCCATGCCCAATCCTGTCTTGTTCATCTTGCAGAAAATATCTAGTGCATCAATTGGACAACCATTTTGACTGAAACCAACTATCATTGAATTCCAAGAGATCAAGCTTTTAGTTGGCATAGTCTCAAAGATCCTTTTCGCATCTTCAATTCTACCACAATTAGAGTACACAGTGATCATACAATTGAGCAAAACTGTGTCATACACTTCAAGCTCGTCAAATAATTTGCAAGCCTCATAAGGGCTTTCACACTTGGAATATGTATCAACAAGAGCACTAGCAACAATGAGGTCATCAAAAACCCCAACTTTAAAAGTAAAAGCATGCATTTTCTTAACATTCTCAAAAATCCCTAAGCTAGTGCAGGCGCTAAAGACACTGGCAAAAGTTGAAGCATCTGCCGGAACTCCATTTTTCTGCATCTTATTGAACAAAAGTAATGCCTCATTTGCTCCGTCATTGGCAGTGTAACTGGAAATTATGGAGTTCCATAACACAACACATGGATTACTTACAAAATCAAAAATTCTTCTTGCATCACTCATTCTGCCACAATTTGCATATCCTGATATCAAGGCTGATAAAGAGAAGTCATCTGGTTCTTGCATCATATTTAACACATGGTTAGCACTATCCAGATCACCGCATTTACCATACATGTTAACAAGTGAACTTCCCAAGACCGAGTCAAATCCCACTTCAACAGTAATGATGCGACCATGAATTTGCTTCCCCCAATCAAGAGCCCCCAAATCAGCACAAGCACCAGCAACTGTCGCCAATACAAATGTATCTGCACAAGATAATTCATACGGATCAAAATTCAAACTCTTAAACAGCCTCACAGCTTCTCTTGGATGCCCATTGCTCGCATACCCATGAATAATTGAATTCCATGCAATCCCATTTTTCCTCGGCATCTCATTGAACAAGCCCCGAGCAACCTCCAACTCACCGGCCTTCGAGAACCCCGAAATGACTACATTCCACGAGAATTCATTCTTGTGCGGCATGAAATTGAATAACTCCAAAGACACGTCCTTGTTTCCGGATTTCATGTAACCTTCAATCATCGTGTTCCAAGTAAAACTATTTCTTTGGGTCATATCATCAAACAGTTTCAGTGCATCGCTCATGTTGCCACACCTCGCATACATTTGTAGGAGGCGGTTTCCGATTGTAACGACAGAATCTAGGACACCCCTTTTGAGAAATAGGAGGTGGAGTTGTCTCCCTTGTCGAATACAATGGTGGGTGTTGCAGGATTGTAGTAAACGGGCACATGAATGTAAATCAAGGTGCATTGATGATTCAGTTGATGAAGGTGGTGGTGGCTTGAGACTTGGTTACTTGATTTGAAGGTTCTAAAATTGGCGGCTAACATAAAAGAGTATAACTTCTTCGGATCGGTGAATAACAACACTCTGATCCGGCTAGGACTTGGATGTTGGACATGCTTATGACATTATTATATTTAAGTATTCAACCCATAATGTTGTATTTTTGTGGGTCCCATTGTGTTGAATAATTACTTTTCTAAACTATGAACATATTATGTTGTAACATTTAAATTAGATTTTTCCTTTAAAATAAAAAAAGTAAAAGAGAAGGGAAGGAGCAAGTGTTGAGTGTTGATACCACCAAAATCGTACATAAATTAATAAAGTCACGTTACAAGATTATTTTAAATTCGTGACCTCCGATGGTAATCGCGTTTAATACGTAGGTTTGTACACACAAATTTTGTAAATTTGCAATAGAAACAAAATATGGAGCAAAATAGAATTTTATTAATTTATGAATGTGGAGTACAGTCCTTTGTAATATCTTTTACAAAAAAAGAATGGTCCTCTGATTCGATCTCCTTATTTTTGGTTGGTTGGATCCAAGGGCTGCACGAGCTTGTTCTTGAATCACTGTGAAATTTGATGAAGAACGGCACATTATTGGATGTGCTTAATGTTCTTCACTTTTGGGTTTCGATTCTGAATTTGTGTCTGAATTCTGAATCTTTGGATTTCTGAGTCTCTGAACTTCTGAATTCTGAATTTGTGTCTGAATTTGTAGACTTCTGAATTCTGAATCCTCTCCCCTTTTTCTTCCTCCAAGCCTCTATTTATAGGCTTCTTGGATTAATAGAATGATGACACGTGTCATCTCCTGATAAGGAAAAAAACTATAACTGGGCCGGGCCGGTTATATTGTGATAATTGTCCTTAAAGATAATTATTCAAAATATATTTTATTAGGAATAATTATCGTTTCATTTAATTATCTGGGCTGGGCTAATTAAATAATTTAAGTGGACCAAGCCTGGTAAATTAAATAATTTATTTAAACATTAGGCCTATATTTAATGGGTCCATTCGTTAAAACCAAAACCCACTAAATTTTAGTGTCTACAAATTGCCCCCACTTCAAGTCCCAATTTTGACAAGACTTGTCTCTTTTTCCAAGTGGGACTTGAAGTTTTTTTTTTTTCTTTCCATCTTAATTGTACTTTCCTATTTAAATTGAACTGTCCAAATCCCAATACAACTTGGAGGTATCTTGTTGCCTATATATACCCTCAATATTGTAGGGTTTGATATCAATTCCAAAAATCTCTGAAGACTTGTCAGATCACAAATAATTGATACGTGTGTTTCTTCTTCTTCTTTTTTTTTTTTTTTTTTTTTTTTTCTCTTCTCTTCTCTTCTCCATTTTTTTTTTTTTTTTTTTTTTCACGCATGTAGGAGAACATTTTTTTTTTTTTTTTTTTCACTCCACGCACGCTGGATTTTTTTTTTTTACGCATACTAGAGCAAATTTTTTTATTTATTTATTTTTTCTAACCCCCTTTTTTTTTTCTTTGCAGGGCTTGATTAGGTATAACAACTTGATTTGTGTCAACCGTAGCAGAAATTGAATCCTCCTTCTAGACAACACCGATTTGAGCTTTGGTATCCATCATGGTGGTGTTCAAGTGTTTCGCAAAGAAAAAACTGACTATCTTAGAGAGCAAAAATAGTCAACGAGTCCAAGGAACGACATTAAATGTATATGACTCACTTTTTGGTCGCAATGCTATTCAAGTGCCTGATTCTAACAATAAACATTGTTTATCTCATTGGACATGCACTGCCACATGCGAACTCATCGACTTTGGTCCTGATCAGATTAATGAAGAATCTATTGTCTCTAAAGCCTTGATACTAAATTCTTCACTTCATGAGAGAGTTGTTGAAGAAAACCAGTTTTCACTATTGGGTCTTAATGTTCAGGCGAAGGAAATATCATGGAGTATTCCCTATAAACTTCCTGCTGAATTGCTATACACCGAACTATATTGGGAGTGGTTAGAAGATGTCTTGGCGCGTTTCCACGACTTTCTATCAAAACAACAACTATATGGTGTTTTATTCGCCTCCCTATTTTCCTATGATCGTCATGAAGATGTATTCAAAGCATTCCTTGAATGTTGGTGCCCAGCCACTAATACACTTCATTGTTCTATTGGAGAGCTATCAATTTCTCTTCGAGATCTATATATGCTAGGTGGTCTCCCTCACCAAGGAACAATTTATGATGAAGTTATTCCTTGTGCAGATGAACTATCAAGAGCTGGCAACAACAAAAATTCTATCCCTTTGAGTTGTCAACACCTATTTTTGGCCTTCCACAGACTTTCCAAGAAGTATAAAGGAGATCAGAATGTGAAGATATCTGACTGGATTAATTTCTGGTTTAAAGGTGCATCAAGACATGCCAAACCTTTAAAGAAATCAACAAAAAATAAAGTTCACCGCCCTATGAGGACTCAAAATCCGTCTGGTATGATCCCTCCTGTCCGGTCGATGTCCACCAAAGAGAAAGAAGTATTTATCAACCTTGGTGTAGATGAAACATCGAGAGACACCACTTATCTAGCTGATTTTTTAGCATGTTGGCTCTGCAAATTTGCCTTACCTGCACACCCTGGCAACATAATTCGTCCTGGGACTTTCAAGGTCGCAAGCATGTTAGCAGATGGCTGCAACATTTGTCTTTCCATCCCGGTTCTGGCCAGTATTTACAGAGGCTTGAACGAGATTGTTTCCTCACCAGATCCTAGAAGCTGTTCTGCGATATTTCCTATTCATTATGTATTCGGATGGTTGAGTGAATATTTCAGAACTAATTTCACCATTCCTAATACCAACTATTGGCCTAGAATGACATTATATGCAGGCGAAGGAGGAGCAAGATACTTTGACCATTTTGAAGCCCAAAATTTATTCAAATCATGTAAAGGAATAAACTTAACTCGAATGGCAAAAAGATCTTCAAAAGAGGGACTTATTGTAGATAATGGCGAGATGACAAAGGCTAACTTTAACACCCTAAACAATCTTCGATCATGTTATTTGACATTGCGCCAAAATGACCGTCTTATCATTGAGCCGTATAGTCCACACAGATTTAGCCGACAATTTGGGTATCATCAAGATATTCCTGGAAAATTAAAAAATGACTTTCGTACTTGCACCTTAGAGGAATTTTTAAAACATTAGAACTCATCCGTTCATTATTCTTCTGGTTGTGATGCGTTGCTTCCTTCAACCTTAAGCCACCAAAAATCCTCAGTTACCAGAGCATATGCCAAATGGTGGTCCAGCGTATTGATGAGCACTGAAAAGTGCGCATTTAAACCCGTTAAGCTTAAGCATTCTAGTACCTTTATCTATCTTACTTTGCCGTTTTAGACTTATTACGTGTTATTTATATTTTCAGGCACTAATCCCAAAATTGAGCTAACTCAGCCAAATAAGAGCTTAATTGAAGTAATCCTGAGATAAACCAAAGGAGGGAGCAAAGTGGAGAAAGCAAGGAGCAAAAAGGAATCAAAGTTGTGCAGCTGAAAAGTTCGATCGATCCAAATTAGAGTTCGATCGATCGAACATCTATGATCGATCACAGTACTTCTCGATAGATCCAACCTTGGCCTTTGCTGAAATTCCAAGTTCGATCGATCCAACATCACCTTCGATCGATCGAACCCTATTTTGTCCTATTCAAATGATTGATCTTATCCACAGCTGTATGCCTACCAACCACTTTTGTCCTTTTCCCCATAAATATCTTCGAAATATCTTAGCCTTGTCCTTATCCGGAGGAGTCAGACCACTTCGATCGATCCAAGATTCAGTTCGATCGATTGAACCCATTTTTGATCGATCCAAGTTAAGGTTCGATCGATCGAACTTTCTCCAGCGAGAAAAAGTTAAAGTCCAGCTCATTTATTCCTTCCTTCACCCAATCATTGGAGAATATGCCTTGCACGACCACAGCTCATCATAGGGTGTATTTGACCTACCTATATAAGGAATATGATACACTTTTTGGAGAGGAGTCTAGAGTCACTTGTCACACATTGAAAATCATCTTGGAGGCTCTTCTTGGAGAGGAGGAAGGAGGGAAGCTAGAGCACCATTGGAGGAGATCTTCACCAACAAGGAGCAGCCATGGAGTTAGCCCTTGAGGGTTGGATCATCACTACCATGAGTGTCTAGACATCCTCTTGGGGCTAGAGTTAGCCCCAAGCATGCTTTCTATACTCTAATCTTGTGTATTATTGAGGGATTAGTGTTGTATGATACATCTTGATATTCATGTATATATAAATCTTGATTATTTCATGGTTTGTATGGTTTAATGCTTCCAATTGACTATTCTATTCTACCCATATGTCTATGTATGCTAGAGTAGGATATTCATGTGCTTATCTCTAGATTTAGTGTTTTTGATGCATGTCTATGTGTATTGATGCTATAGATCTAGAGATTATCAAGATGATATGCTTAATGAATGCTATTTTGGTTCATTTGATGGTTTATGCCTATTCTTGATGGCTTGTGCCTCTCCCCTAGTCTAGATAGCTTTATTTTCATGCTAGTAGTGTAGATTTAGTGTAGTGGTAGTATAATGTTAGATGGGAGGACAATCTACTCTTGATGTTTGATGTTCCATGCTTGTGAGTCCAAATGGCATATTCCTCTAATATTATGTTGTATGTGGATTGTGAGCTTAATGAAGGATTAATGACTAGTTATGATATGTTGTATCTTTCACATGTGTTTAAACAATTTATTCCTCTCCCAATAGATAAACTGTGGCCTCTCACATGATGTTTAGATAATACATGTTTAACTAAGTCATCCTTATGGATTGCTTGGACTATGAGCTTAATGAAAGGTTCAATGACTTGATTTGATATTTTGTTCTCTTCACATGATGTCTAGACAATATATTCCTCTACCAATAGATGTATTGTGGCCTCATACATGTTGATTGAGACAATTTGCACTTGTTGAGTCACCCTTACCAATTGAATGTCTTTTACACACACAACATTGTCGCAACACATTCATTTCCCTCATTAGTCACTTGATTATGGTTTGGAATAGTATTGTTTGGTGGTGATCTCTACACCCCAAGACCTTTCCTTCTTACTTACTCTTTATCTTATTGCATTTTAATTAATTCTTTTCTAGAAGTAATCAACCAACCCAACTCTCTTTTGCAATCATTTGGTACGCTAGAGTGGAAGTTGAAATTCCAACACGTATAATCCCTTGGGACGATCCCTACTCACTCTTGCTACGTTAGTAGTAGTGTTGGTAGTGGTTTTTATAAATTTAACTTTGACATAAAAGGCTTTTCTTGAACCACACATTCACTACATTCAGTTTGGCGTATTGGAACGGTCCTCGTCAGATTTTGGCGCCGTTGCCGGGGATTAACGGTTTTGTTGGAATTAAACTAGACAATAGTGTTCATTAGATTGCTTCTATTTTTATTTTATTTTCCATTGTATATTCTTTTCTCTTGATTCTCATTATTATTTGTTCAATTAGGTACTTGACTATAAGGAAGGCGAACTTTGGAACTTAAAGCAATCATTGGAGCTTAAGAGCTAAATTTGGAGTTGAAGTGCTAAAGGACCATTGTGACCAATTCTTGGCTCTCTTGTATTTTAATTGTTTCACTTCTTCGTATGCTTGTGATAGCCCTTGTTGAGGCTTATTTTGTTGCTAAATTTTTGTCCAAGCATAGGCCCTTGTTGAGGCCAATTTTTTCTTGCATTTGGGTTTTAATTGTGAATGGAGGAATTGTTTGATCCAAGTTTGGGGGGGAATTACATCCCTTCACCTTATGCTCCTCCATCACATTTTAATCCTTATGAGATTGAGTCCAATTCATTTCATGCATCATCTTATTATGGACTTGATCACTCATTTAATCCTTCTTATGACTATTGCCCTCTACCACCATTTTATGATGAATCAATTCCACCACCTTCTAAGTACTCACCCGGATTTGAAGAAAAAGTGTTAGCTTTACTTGATGTGCATATTTCACACACTTCACTTATTAATTCTCATTCTCAAGCTTTAGCTAACTTAGAAGCTCAAGTTGAGCAAATTGCAAGTACTCTTTCTCATCAAGAGGAGGAGGAAGAGGCAAATGAAAAAATGGCAAGAACTTCAATGTATATAGATGAGGATGATGAGAGTGAGGAGAATGAAACAAGTGAGCTAATGCCTAGCACTCTATCTTGTATAGAGGAGGAAGTGGCAAGTGAGTTAGTGGCTAATCCAATAGAACATAACATGATTAATGAGGACTTTCCTTGTTTCGATTATGATTTTATCTATGATATGGCTACTCTAGAGAGTGAGGAGATGTTGACCACACTTGAGGTAGGAGAGAAGGAGGAGGAACTTGTTGAAGAGGGCCTTCCTTCTATTATCTCTAATGACCCTCTTGAGGAATGTCTTTTGGAAATGTATAAAAATTGTGGTTTTGACTTTAAAAGCTTTAAAAATGAAATAAACTCTCTAATGGACTCCTTAGCTTACTTAGAAGGTGAGGAAATGGTAAGTTATGAGGAGGAGAAGAGGGATGAAGAGAAGGTGTTTCTTATTAATCCAAATGAGTCTTTGAAAGACAATGCCTCACCAATTATTAATATGGATGATCATTTGAATGTGTTTCAAGAACACAACAAAGAGGCAAGCCTAACCATGATTGATTTTGTTTTCAAGACCGTGGATGAAAGGAACAATATCATCTCTTTTATTTCTTTTCAAGTCATTTTTTTGGAGGATGATTTTATTGTCATAAGTGGGACATTAAATGAGAAAAGTGAAAAGAGGGTCAATAAGGATGTTTCATATCCAGTTTTTGATTCATTTGATTAGTAAGTTGACCTAACGTCTTGCTAGAGACGTTAAACACTAGTATTCATAGAGTTTCACAACTCTATTCCTCCCTCATTTCTATCTTGCATTTTGATTCTTGCGAAGTCTAGATACTGTTTTTGTTGTTCATATACATTGGAAGGAACTGAATAAGGGATTGCATGAGCATTCAAGTCATTTTGAGCATTTAGGCATAATTTCGATCAATCTAAGTCTTGGTTCGATCGATCGAACTTTGGTTCGATCGATCCAACTATGGACTCGATCGATCCAGCTCTCATTTTGCACCCAACACTTAGAAAAATTTTGGACCTGCATCCAAACTCCAAAATGCATGCTCTCGGGATCTCCAAATTTTCAAAAGTTCGATCGATCGTAAACCATTTCGATCGATCGAACTACCTTTCGATCGATCCAACATGTGGTTCGATCGATCATGAGTCCTGATAAGCGCTGAATACTGTATATTCAAGCGCCCTAAATTACATTAACAAAGTCCATTTATTGACTATTTTATGTAGATTAACTCCATTTGCATGTTTTTATGTATTTTCAGGTTAAAGTGCAAAAAGGAAGCAAAAATGATGCCTTGTGGAATTTTGAACAAAAAGGGTGCCATTTCTGAATTTCTGGCAGCAGTGATCCTGACTTTTGTCGCCATTTTTGACCTAGAAAACTCAAGAACTGGACTTCCATCATAACATGAAAGATTTAGATCTCTAAATCAGCTTTCCAAATCTTCAAGCGGTTCATCATTCGGAGTTCGGAGCAGAGAGTTATGATCTTCTTAACAGAGGTGCGCAGAACTGCCTGGCAGCACTGAAGTACTGCCTTTCTCCCCATTTTCGACCAACCAGACTTGAGAATTGGGTCTTCATCAAAACATGAAGTTTTTAAAGCACTTAATCAGCTCTCCAAATCTTCAAACAGATCAGTATTCGGAGTTCAGGGTACAAAGTTATAGCAGTTTTACCAAAGTAGGTCAGCGTTGAGCAAGAAGAGCATGTTGCACATTACACTAATTTAGAGTGCTCGAGACCACTTTTCGAGTGCTCGAAAATCAGGCAGATTGCACTCGAAAATGACTCAATTTCAGCCACTTGCACATTGGTTTCCTCAATGCCATCTTCCTTCTTTATGAAGTGGTTGGAGGTGTTCCTTGGAGGAGAGAGAGAGGGTTTTGTTGGAGAATAAAAGGCTACCAAAGGCCACACATTTGAGAGGGGATATTCTAGCAAGATAGAGGAGAGAGAGGAGAGCAAGGAGGAGGGTGTTCTTGAGTGCTACAGTAAGAGCACGAAAATGGAGTCTTGGATGGAGCTTCGTCCTTCTTCTAGCTTAGCAATGGGTAACTAACTCTTTCTCTAGGGAGGTGATGAAGTCCCTCCCTTGTAAGCATGTCCTAGGATAGTCTATTTTGGGGATTTGCCATGTATATTCTATGGTCTTTTCATAACCAAGAGCACCTCATTTGTTGTAATGAATGTTGATACATGTATGGATGATTTCTTTAAGTTGATTATCTTGTCTTAGATGATGTCTTAGTGTAATCATATTGCTTGAGTCTTTCATGGTGAGAGTGGAAGCAAGGTTATGAAATGGTTTCATGGCATGTTGATAGGTGACTTTGATAGACCATTGCTTAGGAAATCCTTTGATGGTGTATGCTTAATCTCTAACTCCATGTGCTTTATCATTTTGTCAAGAACTTGATAGTCTCTCATTTAAGTAAATGTGTATAAGCTACACCTTAGTTAGGTAGTCTAAGTATGTTTATCTTTTGATGGATTATACTTGTTTGAGACCTAATGTACCTCTTGATTACTTATATGGCAACCATGTGTTGCTATGTAAGTCTTGACCATCATATGTTGTTTTTCCCCCAATTTAGGTCTAATCTAGCATATGTATAGGGATGGAGGCGGATTCACTTCCCTAGTCTCATCTTCTTAATCTTTTCATCCTAAATTCCTTGCAAATTAGTGTTTTATGCACTTTGAATTCCTAATTTAAGTGACAACAAACAAAACCTCTATGAACACCCCTTCATCATCCTAAGAATGACTCTAGACACTTAGGTTGCCTTAGACTAGCGCAATCCCAGTGGTTCGACTTACCCGACCAATAGCCCTATTTTACAATGATTCGTGCTATTGCGAAGGTTGATGTTAGTTGATCAACCGATCAAGTCCCAACACTTAGAAAAATTTTGGACCTGCATCCAAATTCCAAAATGCATGCTCTCGGGACTTTTCAAAATTTTTCATATTCGATCGATCGAATTCCAAGTTCGATCGATCCAAGGTTCCAACACATATCAACTCTTGAACCCTTAAACTTGTACATTCTTTATCCTCTTCGATCGATCGAAATATTTCTTCGATCGATCGAAATTTGCATCTCATTGATTTAATTTCCTTTGATTTTTAAAAATTCATTTCAAAAAAAAAAAAAAAAAAATGCCATTAAGAGTGGAGACCTAAGTTCGATCGATCGAACTCCATCTTCGATCGATCGAACTCTGCATATCGTTTTTTAAAAATATAACCGTGTTGGATCGATCACTTTGGATCGATCCAACTTCAAAAGGAAACAAAACCCTAGTCTCCCTCTTCTCTCAATCTCATCTCAATCCGGCCAACCTCCATTCCAATCATCTTCCCCATCTCCGGCGAGCCAATTCCGGCAAGGTAGAGCCTTATTTTCACCGCGGCTTCGCACCCTCTCTCTCATCTCATCCCTCTCGGTTTTGAGGTAAACCGCGAGCCATTTCTTGATTTAAAAGTTTAATTAATGCACGATTCATGATTTTCTATATTGATTTATGTTGTATGTGTATTAATCATCCATTTTGAAGCATCAATTTCATGATTATGGTATACATATTCACACATGCATTCGGCCGAACCAAATTGGGGATTTTTGATTTGATTTGGCATTTGGGGAGTGTTTGGGTGTTGAGGATGGGATGTTTGGTGTGTAGATGGGCCCACAAACACGTTTGTGTGGGCCCCGTGCTCTAGATCTCACATATCTGTGACTTTTCAAATTCGGCATTCGCACAGTTCGATTGATCGAACTTGTGCTTCGATCGATCGAAGTAGTGAACTTCATTTCACTATCTTCGATTGATCCAATCTTGTGCACTTTCATGCTTCGATCGATCCAAGTGTTGGATTGATCCAATTCACTTCGATCGATCCAACTTTTGAACATTTTTCATTTCGATCGATCAAAAATTTCTGTGATCGATCGAACTTAAAGTTCAATCGATCGAACTTTCTCAGATCATACATACACACTCCATTCATCTTGTGTCGTCTTCATGCTATCTTTATATGCACAATGCCTGTGATATTCCACATTGGATGCATTTCATACCTACATTGCTTAGCATGATTCACATATCATCATCATCATAGATTCATGTCATCCGTATTTTGTCTATCTTATTTGACATACATGTTTCTATTATGCACTTAAATTTTTATATATCTGGCACTGACTTATATTGAAATTTTCTTGTCTTTTTACAGATCATGCCTCCACGGTACAAGAGTACAGCCAGGAGATCTTCGGGGCCACAGCGACCCCGCAGACATATACAGCCCAGGATAGAGATGGTTGCAGAGCCATCTCATGCTCAGGCGGAGCCCGCACAGGCTACTCCCCCTCAGTCCCCATCCCACGAGGCTGAGGAGGGAGCTGACCACATGCCATCTACATCCCAGGCTCTTCCAGCCTTCACACCATCACCTTCTCCTATGCGCCATCAGGCAGATGCAGCCGCCATGCCATCATCGCAGCCACCTCTACCGGCTCAGCGCCGTGACCAGTTGCTGCCGAGATATGCAGCTATGACCGTGGCTCAGGAGTCATACTTCGATACTGAGTACTTCTCCGAGTCTATCCTGACCCGGTCTGGCTATCAGGATATCATGCAGCGGGGCCTCTCAGCCATCTTTGCCCCAGTCATCGGCCTTGTATACCCGCGACTGGTGCGGCTATTCTTTCAGCATCTCCGGCCCTCGCCACGATCTACCGCAGAGATGATCACTACACTGGACGGCCACGAGATTGTCATCACAGTTGACACTCTGGCCCGTGCTTGCCGGTGCCCACACCGGTGTCCACCTGAGCTTGCAGAGACATACCCGAGGCTGCATAGGCCTTCATTTTCTGACATGGCTGTCTCCTTGACAGGCCATCATACCGGTGGTCAGACATTCGCCACCAGGACCTTCTTGCCTGACGACCTCTGGTTCATTGACACAGTTATTTTCCAGAACATTTACATGGCGGGCCACAAGATCCAGAGGCGTCATGACTACTTGACAGCTCTTTACACTTTTTACACGGGCTGCTGGGTATCTATCCCAGTCTTCATCTGGAGCGTGATGAGGTTGCTATATGATTCTTTCATTTCCAGGAAGGACCTTAAGCGGTCCAAGGTCCTGCCCTTCGGACACCTCATCACGCAGATTTTTCTTGACCAGCGCTACAGAGTGCCCCCAGATGAGGAGCCCCTTGCACGGTCCAGCTTCTATAGGAGGAGCGACTGGAATAAGAGCTACAATGCTCTTATTCGGAGTCTTCAGGAGCCAGCTGTAGAGGCAGCAGCTGAACTAGAGGAGGAGGAGGCAGCCCAGGCACAGCCGGCACCTCCAGCAGCAGCAGATATCGCAGCGGACGACGCACCGGTCGGTCCGGCTACCGATCGCATGGACATTGACCTGGAGCGACCTATGGAGGAGTATGCTGATGCTGCAGATGATGCTGATGCCGATGATACCAGTGATCAAGCCGCTGCTCAGGAGCGAGTTCGGGAGTCTTCTTCAGAGGCATCTCTGCCTGAGTCTCCAGTTCCCACTCCCGGATTCGGAGCACGCTTGCAGACATTGGAGGAGGACGTAGCAGCCATACGAGCCGACATCACTGCCCACCGAGCTGAGTTCACCTCTTTCAGGGCGGATGGCATAGCTTGCTTTGCCGATCTCTCCAGCCGACTCCCTGCACCTGCACCCGCACCTGCACCTCCAGCCACTGCAGATCTTCACGATCACGCCTCCTGAGACTCCACTTCCAATTGTTCAATGCTTTCATTTCTTTTATTCTGGATCTGTATTATACTGTCACTGTTACTGTATTATACTTTGCGGCCGGTCTGTCGGCTTTATTATTTTAGTGATGTACCTGCACTTTATATTCTCTATATATTGCTTTTTGATTATGGATGTCTCTTAGTATCTCATATTTGTATGTTTGACTCCATCAGGTACACCACAGTGACTTCAGTGAGAGAGTGCTGCCTAATTTGTCAGGACCACTCTTACACCTCTCTCTCTATTCTCTATTTATCCCATCTTACACTTACATGTCCACTGTGCACTGATTATCCTATCTTGTTATCTAATGAGTTTATCCGAGTGCAAACTTTTCAGGACCACAGTTTATCCCAAGTTTGGGGGGGCCATGCCACCCACTTTGGATACTTCTATCCCGATCATTCATGTCTAAAGCACTGGTATACTCTTTCCTTTGTTCTTTTCACACATTGAGGACAATGTGCAGTTTAAGTTTGGGGGTATTGGTGTATATTTCAGTGTTACTTTAAAATTCAAATTTTGAGCATGTCTTGTGTATTTGAGGGATATTTCTATACTTGGTCCATTTCTAGCTATGATTTTGATCTTTTGAGGACTATATTGCTTAAAATTTAAAAATTGCTTGACTTGAGAGTCCAATACTCCTTGTATACCTTGAGGATGCCATTTAGGAGTAATTTTTTCAAAAGATTGATATCTTGCTTGCATTTGTGGTCCACATCATCCTGATTTTGTGATTGTTTTGAGATTCATTCTAGGATTCTACACTAGCACCGGCGCACGCTAGCATTCAATTGTGGGGTACATGCTTTGTTGATTATTGAATTGGTTATATCCCAATTGGGCTAGTAGTGCATTGAAAGCTTTCATTCTTGATAAAGGTGGATAACAACCCCTTTTCATTGAGTAGCCGGGATTCTTGCCTCATTAAGCAGTGAACTTCTCGCGCCAAAAGGTGGAGGGCCCAAACTCTAGGTTAATACTTAATTAAAAAAAAAAAAAAAAAAGAAGAAGAAAACAAGTTGCAAAAGCAATAAAAGTGAGGACTTCTCCCAAAAGGCGAGAAGTAGTAAATGATTAGATGGTTGTTATCTTGATTTGTAGCCTAGTTGATTTGAGTTTGTAAGTCCGTAGGGGTGTCTTAACACCTAATGCCCTAAAGCCATCTGGTTTGGGAGTCATTGACCTAAAGCTCGCTACATGAATCTTCTAGAAAGCTTAAGAGATCAACACATTGCACGATACTTCCATCTTTGATCCTCAAAAAAAAAAAAAAAAAAAAAAAATAGAGTGAAAAGAATAAGCGCACCTAGAACAATAAATCTTTAATAAAAGGTCCACTCTCTTATCTTGATGATCGGTACTAGATTTGTCTGCTAGTTTGAGGGTAAGGATGTGATTACTTCTCTAGTTGGCTAAGATAGCAACACACTTGATGCCGGACCTCTCACATGGATTCTAGACTTGTTTTGATTTTCATGATCATTTTCTTGATATGTGGAGGACCATACTTGCTTGTTTGATATTGAAATTTTGGGAGATTGCTTGGAAATGGTTGAAAAATTGCATACTTGAGGTAGTTTTCTCCCAATGCTTGTTTGCAATATTGGTGCCTCTTTTAAAAGAATAAGCTTAATGTTTGTGGGTACCATTTCTGGAAACCCTCACGAGACTTTACTCGTCCACTAGGGGTAACCTAGGGGTTTAAAAGGCTTGTTGCATATGCTAAATACAATCGTGTTCCCTACGAAAATGGTGTTATCATTTTACTTGCTTTCCAGTTTATACTTGTTTAGTTGCTCATTTCATTCCTTTACTTCTTAGTTCATTGCTAGGGACTAGCAATATTTAAGTTTGGGGGTGTGATAAGCACTGAAAAGTGCGCATTTAAACCCGTTAAGCTTAAGCATTCCTGTACCTTTATCTATTTTACTTTGCCGTTTTAGACTTATTACGTGTTATTTATATTTTCAGGCACTAATCCCAAAATTGAGCTAACTCAGCCAAATAAGAGTTTAATTGAAGCAATCCTGAGATAAACCAAAGAAGGGAGTAAAGTGGAGAAAGCAAGGAGCAAAAAGGAATCAAAGTTGTGCAGCTGAAAAGTTCGATCGATCCAAATTAGAGTTCGATCGATCGAACATCTATGATCGATCACAGTACTTCTCGATAGATCCAACCTTGGCCTTTGCTGAAATTCCAAGTTCGATCGATCCAACATCACCTTCGATCGATCGAACCCTATTTTGTCCTATTCAAATGATTGATCTTATCCACAGCTGTACGCCTACCAACCACTTTTGTCCTTTTCCCCATAAATATCTTCGAAATATCTCAGCCTTGTCCTTATCCGGAGGAGTCAGACCACTTCGATCGATCCAAGATTCAGTTCGATCGATTGAACCCATTTTTGATCGATCCAAGTTAAGGTTCGATCGATCGAACTTCCTCCAGCGAGAAAAAGTTAAAGTCCAGCTCATTTATTCCTTCCTTCACCCAATCATTGGAGAATATGCCTTGCACGACCACAGCTCATCATAGGGTGTATTTGACCTACCTATATAAGGAATATGATACACTTTTTGGAGAGGAGTCTAGAGTCTCTTGTCACACATTGAAAATCAACTTGGAGGCTCTTCTTGGAGAGGAGGAAGGAGGGAAGCTAGAGCACCATTGGAGGAGATCTTCACCAACAAGGAGCAGCCATGGAGTTAGCCCTTGAGGGTTGGATCATCACTACCATGAGTGTCTAGACATCCTCTTGGGGCTAGAGTTAGCCCCAAGCATGCTTTCTATACTCTAATCTTGTGTATTATTGAGGGATTAGTGTTGTATGATACATCTTGATATTCATGTATATATAAATCTTGATTATTTCATGGTTTGTATGGTTTAATGCTTCCAATTGACTATTCTATTCTACCCATATGTCTATGTATGCTAGAGTAGGATATTCATGTGCTTATCTCTAGATTTAGTGTTTTTGATGCATGTCTATGTGTATTGATGCTATAGATCTAGAGATTATCAAGATGATATGCTTAATGAATGCTATTTTGGTTCATTTGATGGTTTATGCCTATTCTTGATGGCTTGTGCCTCTCCCCTAGTCTAGATAGCTTTATTTTCATGATAGTATTGTAGATTTAGTGTAGTGGTAGTATAATGTTAGATGGGAGGACAATCTACTCTTGATGTTTGATGTTCCATGCTTGTGAGTCCAAATGGCATATTCCTCTAATATTGTGTTGTATGTGGATTGTGAGCTTAATGAAGGATTAATGACTAGTTATGATATGTTGTATCTTTCACATGTGTTTAGATAATTTATTCCTTTCCCAATAGATAAATTGTGGCCTCTCACATGATGTTTAGATAATGCATGTTTAACTAAGTCATCCTTATGGATTGCTGGGACTATGAGCTTAATGAAAGGTTCAATGACTTGATTTGATATTTTGTTCTCTTCACATGATGTCTAGACAATATATTCCTCTACCAATAGATGTATTGTGGCCTCATACATGTTGATTGAGACAATTTGCACTTGTTGAGTCACCCTTACCAATTGAATGTCTTTTACACACACAACATTGTCGTAACACATTCATTTCCCTCATTAGTCACTTGATTATGGTTTGGAATAGTATTGTTTGGTGGTGATCTCTGCACCCCAAGACCTTTCCTTCTTACTTACTCTTTATCTTATTGCATTTTAATTAATTCTTTTCTAGAAGTAATCAACCAACCCAACTCTCTTTTGCAATCATTTGGTACGCTAGAGTGGAAGTTGAAATTCCAACACGTATAATCCCTTGGGACGATCCCTACTCACTCTTGCTACGTTAGTAGTAGTGTTGGTAGTGGTTTTTATAAATTTAAATTTGACATAAAAGGCTTTTCTTGAACCACACATTCACTACATTCAGTTTGGCGTATTGGAACGGTCCTCGTCACGTATATATTGATCCATTTACACAGAAAGAAACTACCTCAAAGCAATCTAAACGCACGATTTCCCCACCAGAGAAACCAACTAAAATCAGGAAGGTTTTAATTTAGGGGCTGAAGTCAAATCTCCCATCTAAGCCAGTGTCAAAGTTAACCATCAAATCTCATAATGATTGTGACGTTGTTGGAGGATCTAGTAGCCATCACCAAACAGCAGAAGATGTCCCACCACTAATCAATAACCGTCGCCGTCGTCAATTGTCAATGGAGTTAGATGAGGATGTGAAAGCTTATGATGAGGATCGTAACTGGAAGCATGTCACCGACAAAGTGAGACTTGATTCAGTACAGGAATGTGTTGCCACTTCTCTTGATCAATTTTTTACTGGGGTACCTAGCAGTTCACAACCTATACAGGTAACTGTTATTTTTTATATATATATATATATATATTTACTGCAAATTACTATTATTTATTATTATTTTTTTAATAGATAAAAGACAGCAAGGGATTTCTTAGGGAAGATGTCGTCATTGTTGCTAACCCAACATGTAGTGAAAAATCTATTTATGGACCGTCTGCCTTAGAGTTGGCCACTACGATAGGAAAAGGTACAGAGATTTCACTACAAAGAAGTAGAGTTAGTCAACACTCGGATGTTTTGGGGGTTACTGAAGTGACTAGTCAAGCTATGGAGGTGGTTGAAAATATTGGTAAAGATCATGTAGTTATCCCTTCTTTGATTTTAAGAGAACAGGGTCCACCCTTGCATCGTGTTGCCCCTTCTGAAATGTCAATTTTCAATGCGGAAGAGATCGTTCTTGATGTTCATCGTCGTGCTGCTTTATTCTTTATTGATTTCATAAAGAATATCATACGTGATACTCCTACCGATAAAATACCGTCTCGAGCACCTAAACTTCAAACACTTTATGAAGGACTCGCAAAACTCCCTGGAGACCATTCAGCTTTGAAGAGGCGAATTGACTCATATACCAATAATGTGGCCAATTATATTGCTACATCTTCTTCATATGCCTGTATGATGACTTCAGACTCTCAATCCCAACGATTGGCCAGTATTGATGCACAGCTCACCAACGTTAGGTCTATAGAAGATGATGGTGCTAAGCGTATAGAATCACTTCAATCTAGTTTGAGCGAAGCTGAATTTAAAGAAGCTAGATTAGTGAAAGAATTGCAGGAAGCCAGGGAAGAGACTCAAGGGCTTAAAGTCCTCATATCGACAACGGATGCACAGTTATCTCAGAAGAAGGAAGCCATCACCAAACTTTGGGAAGATCGAAAATCAATAGAAGAAGCTAACGTCATCTCGAATCGCGATCTTGAAGTAGTGAAGCAACTGGAAGAGATATTATGGCAAGAACGTGACGAAATTATCGCTATGGAATTTTAGTATTGATCATCATTTTTTTTCCAAAAAAACAAGTTGTAACTTTGAATTTTAGCAATAAAACAAATGATTTATTATCTCTATTTTATTTACAAAGATGTTATCATTATTTATTTGTTTTACCGTTCACAGTTTATACTCTTGCGGGCCAGGAGTTTATAAAGAATTTTTTTTTTTTTTTTTTGCAATCACAGTTTTAACTCATGTAGGCCAGGAGCATAGTGCAGTTTAAGCTCGTACGATCAGGAGCATTGCCTTCATGGGTAGTAGCGCTTCAGGAATTTGCCATTAATGGGCCCCACTCTTACTCCGTCTTCATCAATAATGAGATATGCGCCGTTAGTATAAACTTCGCGAACAACATACGGCCCATCCCATTTGGATACAAATTTATTTCCCTTGCGATTTATGACAATCGGTCTACGAACAGCTAATACTAAGTCTCAAACTTGAAATGACCGAGGTCGAACTCTCTTATTGAACGCTTTAGAAAGTCGAGCTTGATAACACTCTAGCTGTTGTTGAGCTTCTAATCTCTTTCCATCCAATGCTTCCAGTTCTTGAAGACGTAAGATGGCATTTTCTTCACTTGTAAGACCTTCTTGTATGGCTATCCTTAATGAAGGGATTTGTTGTTCCAATGGAAGAACTGCTTCTACGCCATAGACCAGAGAATATGGAGTTGCTTGAGTAGGTGTCCGATGCGTAGTGCGGTATGCCCATAATGCTTCTTCCATTCGCTCATGCCAATCTCGCTTTGTTTGGTTGACTACTTTCTTCAATAGCTCACATAGAGTCTTATTGAATGCTTCCGCGAGACCATTTGCAGGGGCATTGTACATGGAGGATTTACGTTGTTTGAATCCAAATTTCTCACAAAGGTCAATTACCCAACTGTTTTTAAAATTCGTCCCGTTATCAGTGATGATGTATCGAGGGACACCATATCGATAAATAATGTTGGACTTGATGAAGTCAACCACTGTTTCCTTTTTCACATGTTTATAGGGTGCAGCTTCCGCCCATTTTGAAAAATAATCAGTTGCAGCTAAGATATACAAGTGGCCTTTTGAAGACTTTTCTAAAGGACCAACTACATCTAATCCCCATGCATCGAACGGCCATGACGTCACAGTAGGGTGTAATGGTTCCGGTGGTTGGTGTATGAAGTTGGCATAGAATTGACAGGCTTGACACCTTTTTGCATACTCCAAGCAATCTTTGACCATGGTGGGCCAATAATAACCCATTCTTTTGACGCGAAAGTGCAGCTTTGGACCAGATTGATGAGCTCCCACAAATCCCAAAATGTGCCTCCTTCATTGCATGCGTTGCTTCATCATTTCCAAGGCAGCGAAGGAAAAGGCCCTCATAGGAACGCCTATACAATGTATCGTTGTAATAGATGAAATGAGGTGCTCGCCTTCGTATTTCAGTCTTATGGCGTAGGTCTTCGAGAAGCTTTCCATGTTCCAGATAATCAATGATAGGGATTCTCCAGTCTTCTTCCTCTTGTGTCCAATAAGAAACCACATTACTTTCTTCAAATTTATCCTCCAAGACTTGTGTCAAGACCTATCTTTGACATACAAGAACATCAACCAGGTCTTCATCAGTTAACGCCAATGTTGTAGCCAAATTTGCCAAAGCATCAGCTATCCGATTTTCTTTTCTTAGAATGTGCTCTAGTATGACGCTATCAAACTGGTCCAACAACTGAGAGGCGTAACGATGGTACGGTACTAGATCATCTTTCTTAACCTCATATTCTTTAAGAAGTTGGTTAATCACCAACTTAGAGTCTCCATATATTTCGAGGTTCGTGATGTTCATCTCATTCGCCATTTAAAGGCCGATAATCAAGGCTTGATACTCAGCTACATTAGTTGAGCAGTTTTCAGCAAGTGCAAAAGAGTATGGAATGACATGTCTCTTTGGAGAAACAAAAACTACACCTGCTCCAGCCCCATCTGATCGTGCTGCCCCATCGAAAAACATCATCCATGGAGGGAGGATGTCCACAAGGAAGACTTCTTCATCAGGAAAATCTTCAGAAATTTCCCAATCAGCTGGAATAGGATGGTCAGCTAAGAAATCAGCTAAGACTTGTCCTTTTACTGCTTTTCGTGGCATATAAATAATTTCAAATTCATTAAACAAAATTGACCACCTCGCTAATCGTCCGGAAAGGACCAGCTTAGATATGACATATTTGAGAGGATCTGCCCTTGCAACAAGATGTATCGTATGAGCCAAGAAATAATGCCTCAATTTCTTAGAAGCGAAGACAAGTGCGAGGCATGTTTTTTCAATTGGAGGATAATTTCGCTCCGTCGGGGTGAGTCTGCGACTTAAATAATACAATGCCTTCTCTTTATGTTCTTCATTATTCTGAGCAAGTAAGGCACCCAGCGATTCTTCTTTCACAGCAATGTAAAGTATGAGTGGCTTTCCAGGTACCGGTGCTCCCAATACCGGAGAATTGAGAAGGTACTTTTTGATGCTATCAAAAGCATTTTGGCATGATTGGTCCCAATTAAATGGAACATCTTTTTTTAGGAGTCGGTTAAAAGGCTGACAACGACCCACTAAATTTGAGATGAACCGACGAATGAATGCAAGTTGACCTTATAAACTTCTAAGTTCACGTAAATTCTTTGGTGGCGGCATCTTTTGAATGGCCTTAATTTTATTAGGATCAATCTTAATACCACGATGACATACGATGTATCCCAGGAATTTCCCTGAAGTCACACCAAATGCACATTTAAGGGGATTCATCTTAAGTTGATATTTTCGAAGGCGATTAAAGACAGTACGTAAATCCTGTAAATGATTTCTTCGTTCTTTTGTCTTAACCACCAAGTCATCAACATAACATTCAACAATCTTGTGGAGTATGTCGTCGAAGATCCTTTGCATAGCGCGCTGGTATGTTTCTCCCGCATTTTTTAGTCCAAAGGGCATAACTTTGTAACAATATATGCCTTTAGGAGTGCGAAAGGCAGTTAGCTCCTCGTCCCTTGGAGTCATTCTTATCTGATTGTACCCAGAGTAACAATCCATAAAAGAGAGAGCTTCATGTCCAGTGGTTGCATCTATAGTGAGCTCAGGGATGGGAAGAGGAAAATCATCTTTTGGGCATGCCTCATTCAAATCACAAAAGTCCACACAGATTCGAATCTGTCCATTTTTCTTTTTCACTGGAAGAATGCTCGAAATCCATGTTGGATATTTGACCTCACGGACAAACCCTACTTCAATCAATTTGTTGAGTTCTTCCTCTATCCTTGGAACTAGCTCTGGACGGAAGAAACAATGAGACTGCTTAATCGGACGTGTCCCACGTTTGACAGCGAGATTGTGCACTACAATTTTAGGATCAAGACCGGGCATCTCTTTGTATGTCCAAGCAAAGACATCCTTGTACTCAAATAATAATTGAAAGTAATCATTTTCTTCTGAGGGGTTTAGGAATGCACTAACAAAAACTGGTTTGGGTTGATCGTCAGTTCCTAAGTTGATTTCTTTGAGTTGATCAACAGTAGCTTGCCCCTCGTCTTCTAGTGTTGGTAGAGCTTTCTCAATATCATCTGGTTGTTCACCGTCAGGTTCCTCTTCAATAGTGATGTGGTATGAAGTAACACAAGACGATTCGCCAGTGCCTTCTATTCTATCCACTTCTGCTGATTGATTAGTAAATACAATGGTTCGCCTTCGAGCTTTCAATGTAACATCATTGGTGACATCTATCTCTGTCTTACGCTTCATTCGCGAAGGCATTAGGCTCTGAACCTCACTATTATTCACCACGTCGATGTTAGCTTCTTCTGACTTCACAATCTTGCTGTTTTTTAGTGGTGCATCATGGATAGTACCAATTCGAGAAAATACTGACTTTTGAGATTGAGGTTGTGCAGATTTTCTTCCTTGGTCATGAAAGCTCATTCTGTTAAAAACAGAGTTACGAGGCAAATTGCTGATATGAGAACTTGAAACATTTGATTCTCGGCTTGACAACCTATTGAATACAGATGTTCGATCGCATGGAGCTCTTATACGGTCAAAGACTGATTTTTGATGCCTAGTCTGCTGATCTTGTTCATCCTCAACTTCTTCAAACCCAATGTATGAGGTGCTTGACTTCTTATCCCTCTTTGTGATTTGAATTTGAAGTGGCTAAGAAGCTACGAAACCGAGACCAGACTTAGGTGAAATGATTTTATGCCCTTGATCTTTCAACTTCTTCTGTGTCTCATTGAGGCCGTGCACCTTCTCACCGGTGACCTCAGCATTCAGTTTTCCAAGGCTTGCAGGATTTGTAAAATCATACCCCGACTTAGCCAAGAGTTGGTATGCTTTAGGATCGAATCCTTCGTCGGTCCTTTATTTTGGAAGTGATAAATGATTAACCATAGATTGAGAAGGCCGTACGAACCCTTTTAACGGAGACTTGGAAGGCGAAGACTTCTGAATCTTAGGGAGAGGAAGAGTTAACTCTCCTTTAAGCTTTTGCATATCTTCTTTTTTCTTGGTTTGTGACATCTTTAATTTAAATTCGTTAGTTTCAATTATCTCTATAACAGTTGCCTGCCCTTCTTGTCGCTGAGATTTTGGAACATACTTTAAAATAGGTTTCGTTCGATGTGCTTTTATCGAGACCCCTCGCGTTTTAGCTACCTTTACAATGTCTGTCACTGCAACGTCTAGTGGATCACTTAATGCTTCTTTTTCTTTTGTAGATTGAATCTCTTGTGTAGACGGAAGGCTTGGGATGGGCGCTTCCGAAGGTATATCATGATTGATATAGAACTTGGCATTGGCAAAATGAGATTCTGCCTCTGTAAATGGCTTATGATCCGCCACAACCGTTTGTACGCCATTTTTGTAGAATTTGAAGCATTGATGAAGAGTCGATGGAATGACGCCATTACTATGTATCCAAGGCCTTCCCAATAACAAATTGTAGGACGTCTTTGCATCAATCACAAGGAATAAGGTTTCTGCTTGGAGCTCGTCAATAGTTAGCTTTGCCCGAATCATGCCGATAGCTCTCTGTCCTCCTTGGTTAAAACCTTGAATAATAAGACGGCTACGCGATAACTCGTCAATTGTGATGCCAAGATTTTTCATCGTAAATTTTGGCATTAGATTCACCGCCGAGCCACCATCAACAAGAATACGAGTAACTCTTCGTTCTTTTATGTAACCGGAGACGAAGAGAGGACAATTGTGCGGCTTCGAACCCAACTGAAGATCCTCGTCCGTGAAAATAATTGGTGCACAACATGACTTAAACGTACCTCTGACCACTTTATCATCATCAGATTTTTCAATGATGGCTATATTATGGTTCTCTACAGTCTGGACTTCATCTTGATCCTCATTCTTCTCATCATTAAGGCTTGTTTTCTTAGTTAAAACCATGTAAGTTGTTACAACTTCGTCATTTAGGTATCCTTTTGGAAAGAACTCTTGCAAAGTAATAGGCTTCTGACTCTTTTTGCTTATAGAGGTGTGTTTAGTTGACTGTGTCTTCTTGACCCATTTTTTGTTATGGCCAGACTGTTTATGGTGATATTGGGGTTTCTTCTTCCTTTGCCCTCTGTCAGAATAATTAGTCTGAAAAATATCAACTTGTTGCTTCCGTGGTTTCTTTCTTGTCACCAGAGTCCATCCTTCTTCATCATCCTGAGGAAAAACCCTTCCAAATGTTGAAATGTCACGTACACTCCCTTGGCCAATATAGATTGGGATTGGTTCTAATGAACCAAACTGGATAGTTGTGCAAGATACCTCCGAAGTTAAAGGTTGAGAACGAGTATTCCCCACGACAGAGGTTGTCAAAGTAGCAGTAGTATGATTTGAAGTTACAACTTCGTCTGTATCCAACAAGATTTTTCCTTGTTTTGCCAGATTCATTACCACCTCCTTGAAGATAAAACACTTCTCAATTGGATGACTGATAATGCGATGATATTTGCAGTATTTTGGATCGTTGATACGTCCCATCTCTGGAGGACGTTTGCATTCAGGGAGTTCTATAACTTTACTTTCAAGTAAACATTCCAAGATGCCAGGAACATCAGAATCGGGGAAGTGGTATTCTTTCTTCTCTAACTCCTTTAGCGTAGGACGCTGTCTCTCCCTCTCTTGAAACTGGCGAGGCTTTTTATCATCCTTCTTGTCATCTTTAACAGATATCTTGATTGGGGTGGTTGAGATAGCCATTGAATCTTTAGCCGCATTTTTTGATGACTTGTCGCCCTTCTTCCAGTCCTTTTTATCTTTGCGTGGTTCTATAGTCATGGGACTTTTGCCGTCATGGGATTTCATACTGATCTCCATGTCATGGGCACGCGTAGCCAATTCCTCAAATGTGCCAGGTTTTATGCCTTGCAGAATGTAGAGCAGGCCCCAATGCATTCCCTGCATACACATCTCCACAGCAGATACTTCTGACAAACGGTCCTTGCAGTCAAGACTGAGGGCTCTCCACCGATTAATGTAGTCGATTACAGGCTCATCCTTCCATTGCTTCGTGTTAGTCAACTCTATCATACTAACAGTATGACGAGTGCTATAGAACCTGTTCAAGAATTCTCGTTCCATCTGGTCCCAACTATCAATTGATTCTGACTTTAGGTCAGTGTACCACTCGAACGCGTTTCCTTTAAGGGACCAGACAAACTGTCTGACTAGTAAGTCCCCCTCTGTTCCGGTATTGTTACAAGTCTCGATAAAATGGGCAATGTGTTGCTTGGGGTTACCTTTTCCGTCAAATTGCTGAATCTTCGGAGGTTGGTATCCTACATGCATTCTCATACTGTTGATTCTCCTTGTGTAGGGCTTTGAGTACATGAGAGTGCTCTGTGAGACACCACCATATTGAGCTCGGATTGTATTCATTATCATATCTTGCAATTGTTCGACAGATAATGAAGAGACTGAAGAAGAGGTATGATTGGTTTGACCAGTCGCCTGTTCTATCCTCGGCGTCTGGTTTTGACTGGTCACTTGTTCTGTCACCGGCGTCTGTTTGGGATTCTCCTTGTGAGTACCTTGTGCTGTAGAATTAGGATTCTCCGTTAGTATTGCTGTAGAAGATGTAAGTTTCCCAGACGGCGGTGGTGTGAAAGTTGTACGATTCCTGGATGGCATTGGTGTTTCACCGAAGGTCTGAACTTCCAATTTATTCATTAGTGTAGCGATTTGCAAGTCCTTTTCTTCAATAGTCTTTGTGAGGTTCTCAATGGAATGAGCCATAGTTGCTAGTTGTTCCTCCACCGTAGCAGCTCCAGTCATCATAGCAGCAACCACATCTGAGTATGATAGGCCTTGAGAATCCACGTTCCTTGAAGTGATTGATTGCTCTGAAGTCTGACGTGGTGACTCTGGGGGTGAACCGACACTAGAGTGAGCATCATAGATAGAACGAAGTGAATCTGGTGGTGGAGCCTCCTCTGGAACAACGTCAAGGTTTTTGACATGTTGAGTTTTCACGTTCGCCGGTGTTGCAGGATTAGTTTTCACCACATCTTGCTAAAGTTTGAATGACGCCATCGCCTGGGACTTGCTACGTGTCACAGGGCCCGTCAAGGTACTTCCATCGCTTAATTTGGTCTTCGTGCCACTTTTCATGGTGGCTTTAGCGTCGACCTTTGCAATAGCGATGTTCTTTTGGGCTTTCTTGTCTGTCTGAATCTTAGGGGGAGCCATAGAATCTGATAGAGAAGAAACTTAATGGTAGGAGAAAGAGATGAGAGGCAAAGGTAGTCCCACCGAGCGTGCCACAAATTTGTACACACAAATTTTGTAAGTTTGCAATAGAAACAAAATATGGAGCAAAATAGAATTTTATTAATTTATGAATGTGGAGTACAGTCCTTTGTAATATCTTTTACAAAAAAAGAATGGTCCTCTAATTCGATCTCCTTGTTTTTGGTTGGTTGGATCCAAGGGCTGCACGAGCTTGTTCTTGAATCACTGTGGAATTTGATGAAGAACGGCACGTTGTTGGATGTGCTTGATGTTCTTCGCTTTTGGGTTTCGATTCTGAATTTGTGTCTAAATTCTGAGTCTCTGGATTTCTGAGTCTCTGAACTTCTGAATTCTGAATTTGTGTCTGAATTTGTAGACTTCTGAATTTTGAATCCTCTCCCCTTTTTCTTCCTCCAAGCCTCTATTTATAGGCTTCTTGGATTAATAGGATGATGACACGTGTCATCTCCTGATAAGGAAAAAAATTATAACTGGGCCGGGCCGGTTATATTGTGATAATTATCCTTAAAGATAATTATTCAAAATATATTTTATTAGGAATAATTATCGTTTCATTTAATTATCTGGGCTGGGCTAATTAAATAATTCAAGTGGACCAAGCCTGGTAAATTAAATAATTTATTTAAACATTAGGCCTATATTTAATGGGTCCATTCGTTAAAACCAAAGCCCACTAAATTTTAGTGCCTACAAGGTTGTAATTCAATTTAATAAAATTCCTCCCCCTTTCTTACTTATGATTGAAGACACCACCGTGAGGAATGTTGCATTAGTTGCACTTGATATACACCACTGGGAAAATTTTCTATTTAAAAGTTAACTAGTCATCTCTTCCAAAACGACAACAAAAACAATAACAATGATAATGATAATTATAAGTTCTCTTTCCAAAGAAAAATAATAAGGTTATGTTTGATTGCTCAGAATTAAAATTAAATTGGGATTGTATTTTCATAGTATTACAATCCTAACAATTCAATTTCAAATCTATTGTTTAGATAAACTTTGAGATTCAAGTGTGGTTGAATTTCAATTCCAACTTTATTGTTTGCATATCACATGTATAAATGAGTGAATTTGGTGAAATGGTAATTTTATTTAGTTAGAAGGCTCTCGTCAATTCCGTTGAATATGAGATTAAAAATTAGAATCCAACTCAATTTTTAATTCGACGTCTAACCAAATTTTCAAAATGGTTCAAAATCCCTTATGGTATGTTTTTTTCTTTTTTCTTTTTTTACTTTTTATTTACAAAATAAATGTGAGATAACATTTTTCTTCATTTTTTCTTTCTTATTTACTTGTTCTTTAAATTCCCTAAATCTAACACTCTAAATGAGAAAATTTATTAAAGTAACTAAAATGTAAGAGATATTTAAAAATAAAATTAAAAAAAGAGTTTTACAAGAAAATAATGTGCTTTACATGGCTAAAACTTTCAAATATTTATATAAATGTCATACTCCTGTATAAATTATTAATGCAAAGGTTTTTATGACAAAAAATAATCATTTTAATTTTTACACTACCATATATATAAGAAAATTATATATTTTTTACAGTTGAAGAACACTATTAATTTAATTTAATTTTTTTTTTACTCACACACAAATGCCTCCATTGAGGCTTGAACCCCAAACCTCCCTTTAAAGTAAAAGCTTGATAACTCTAGACCACTCACCCTTTGGTGAAGAACACTATTTTTTTTCTTCAACCAACAAAACTATGTTAGACATGTTGTAACGATCCCAAAACTAGTGCCAAGAATTTTTTTTTTTTAAAAAAATTCGGCATAACCTCCCCTAAAAATGGACATACCGCAACCTGTTTAAATGCGTAATTAACCTGTTATGCAACTAATTTCTGAATTCACGACAACAAAAGATAATGATACAACCTATTAATATAGACAATGCTTCAAGCTAGGATTATCCTTCCATTCATCAACAAGTTACATATCATCAAGTTCGCATCCCATATGTCATCAAGTATCATAAGTGTACTACATGATCATGGTTCTTCAAAAGAAATTTACATCATTACACCTTTGAAATTTTACAAAAAATGAGGGATGAACAAAGGAGTAGTCTACTACAAAATAACAAGGAAAATGCTCCTCTAGCAACTTTCAAAGTTAGGGTGGATTGTCGTCCACCGGTTCTTTTCCAAGACCTGAAAAAAAAAATATAGATATAGGGGTGAGCATATAGCTCAGCAGAGACACTTAAGACACAAATCTTGTGTCCTTGTGAATTCAAGAAAAGCATAGGCCAATGGAAGATAGGGATCATACAACGTAGGGGATCAAATACAACATACAATTCAATTCCAATTATAAACAATGCAATGCAATGCAATGAAATGCAACGCATGTCAATGACACTCCCCATTTTCATTCTCAAAACCATCACTTTCAAACGTTAATACAGCCCGCCCTTTGGTAACCCCGCTACGACACGAGAGGAGGATTGGCTAGTGTCCCTGACCCTTGGTAACCCCGTGGCGTCATTATGGGGCCCAGCTAGCTCAACCACACTAGGGCGACTCCTTAGTCCCCTCTAGGCTATATTAACCTCCGGCCCGTTGGTAACCCCGCAGCGACCGGGTTTCGCATAAAATCATTTCATCAAAAACACTTTCCCGAAATTTCCCCTTTTTGAAGTAAGTCAATTCTTTCCCTTTTCCTGCCCAATGTTAATGCATGAATACCTCAATGACATACACAAGTTCATCATTCCATACTTTATCCAATTTAAGCAACATGGCATAATTCGCAAGAATAATCAAGAAAGTCATAACATGCTTATACATAACAAGTTCTAGCACAATGAACATATATAATCAAGTCCTAAACATGCTTCACGTAGAACAATCAACAAATATAGTCACACAACTAACATATATGCATACATATCAACAATTCTCTAGATTTTAAACAACTAATCAAATTAAACAACAATTAGAGGCAATTAACTCACTAAGGTACAAGATTTCATGAATTAAGGGCCCTTACCTCAAGATTGCACCAAAACCCTAGAAAATGGGTCCTCAAATTCGAGCTCCAAGGAAGACTCAAAACTGGAAATTGATGGTATGGATGTATAGAGCTTGACACGAGCTTCGTTTTGCCTCAAACGGAACCTAATTCCAACATGAAATGAATGAGAAATCTAACCTCAAAGTTGAAACCAAAAAAATAAGAGAAAAATGAGCTTACGGGTTGAGAGAGAGATGCACGAAGAGAGAGAAAGGGAATCAGGAAAATGAGACCAACTTTATGGTCTTGACCCTTTTCTAAAGTGCCTTATGGGCCCCACCATTAAATTATTTTTCTTTTACTTTTATAATACACTGCACACACACAATAAATACACAGACATCACATTCTCCCCAACTTATAAGGATTTCGTCCCCGAAATCAAGACATACCTGAGGAAGAAAACAACGCTGGGTACTTGGACCGAACCTCCTATTCGAGCTCCCAAGTAACTTCCTCGACTCCGTGGTGTCTCCAAAGGACTTTCACCATTGGTATCGTCTTGTTCCTCAACACCTTCTGTTGTGTGTCAAGAATCTGAACTGGTCCTTCCTCGTAGGAAACATCCTCATCAATGTCCACATCTACCCAACTCAAAATGTGAGATGGATCCGGTTCGTACTTCCGTAACATCGATACATGGAAAACATTGTGGACCCTATCCAACTGTGGTGGCAAAGCAAACCTGTAGGCAACCTCTCCTACTCGGTCAAAAATCTCAAACGGTCCAATAAATCGTGGCGACAACTTGCCACTTTTTCCGAATCTTATCAATCCCTTCCGTGGAGAAACCCGTAGAAAAACGTGGTCTCCCACCTCAAAGGATAACGGTCGTCTCCGCTTATCCGCATAGCTCTTCTGTCGGCTCTGAGCTGTAAGTAACCTCTATCTTATCAACTTAATCTTCTCAGTAGTCTCGAGTACAATGTCGGGTCCTGAGGCAGCTGTCTCACCTACCTCAGTCCAACAAACAGGCGACCTACAAGGTCTACCATACAACGCCTTAAATGGAGCCATCTGGATACTCACTTGATAACTGTTGTTGTAGGCAAACTCAATAAGTGGAAGGTGATCCTCCAAACTACCACCCAAGTCAAGCGCACATGCCCGAAGCATATCCTCCAAAATCTGGATAGTACGCTCCGACTGACCGTCCGTCTGTGGATGGAATGCCGTACTAAGATGCAACGCTAAACCAAACGCTACTTGAAGTCCTTCCCAGAACTTCGAAGTGAACTTAGCATCCCTATCTGACACAATGGTTACAGGAACTCCATGCAACCTTACAATCTCCTTCACATAAAGAACACAAAGCTTCTCTGCATCATCTGTTGCCTTAATAGGCAAAAAGTGAGCCATCTTGGTCAATCTGTCAATGATGACCCATACGGCCTCATTGCCCCTTCTTGACCTTAGAAAACCTGTCACAAAATCCATAGCAATATGCTCCCATTTCCATTGCGCTACAGGTAATGGTTGCAACAAACCTGCTGGCCTCTGATGCTCGGCCTTCACCTGCTAACAGGTAAGGCATCTAGCCACAAACTGTGCAACATCATTCTTCATCCCGCTCCACCAATACTGACGTCTCAAATTGTGATACATTTTAGTACCACCTGGATGAACTGCAAAGCGGGAAGTGTGAAAATCCCGTAGGACGTCCTCACGACAACATGTGGGAACCACTAACAAACCCCTGAACCGTAGACTCCCATCTGCATGCAAGCCCCAATCTTTCACTGTCTCACCACTAGAGATCAAAACGTGGATGGCATCTAAGTCCGGGTCCTGTCTCTGTGACTCAATCACTAGTACAACAAGAGTAGGCTGAGCCACAAGACTAAATAAGAATGCCGACTCACTGCAAGCATCATCATCACAACACTGTAATCCCATCTCTGCCAGATCTTTAAGCATCTTTCACTTCCGAATAGCTAAACTGGCCAAAGTTCCATGAGATTTCCGGCTTAAGGCATCTACTACCACATTCGCCTTGCCCGGATGATACTGCAAGTCAAAATTGTAGTCCTCCAAGAATTCGACCCATCGCCTCTGTCTGTTGTTCAAGTCCTTTTGAGAGAAAAGGTACTTGAGACTTTTGTGATCTAAAAATACCTCGAATCTCTCACCATACAAGTAATGTCTCCAATACTTCAAGGCAAATACAACTGCCGCTAACTCCAGGTCATGAGTAGGGTAGTTGTACTCATGAGTCTTCAACTGTCGAGACCCATAAGCCACTACTCTACCATCCTGCATTAACACACATCCCAACCCGTCACGTGAAGCATCACAATAGATCACATAACCCAAGCCACGCTCAGGTATCACCAACACTGGAGCTGTAGTCAATCTCGTCTTCAACTCCTGAAAAGATGAATCACAGGCCTCATTCCAGACAAACTTGACCCCTTTCCAGGTCAAACGGGTCATAGGAGCTGCCAAATGGGAGAAATCCTTCACAAATCTCCGATAGTAACTCGCTAAATCAAGGAAACTGCGGATCTCAAACACATTCTTGGGTCGCTCCCAAGTCAAAACTGCTTCAACCTTTGATGGATCAACTGATACTCCACCTTCTGAAACAACATGCCCTAAAAACTTCACCTCTTGTAGCCAAAACTCACATTTCTCGTATTTGGCATACAATCGGTGCTCCCGCAAAATCTGTAAAACAATACTCAAATGGACCTCGTGATCTTCCCGAGTCCGTGAGTACACAAGAATGTCATCCACGAAAACTACCACAAACTGGTCCAAGTAATCGTGAAAGACGCGGTTCATCAAGTCCATGAATGCCACTGGCGTATTAGTCAAGCCAAAAGGCATAACAAGGAACTTATAATGTCCATACCGTTGATCGGTTGGTCAATTAAACATCAACCTTCGCAATAGCACGAATCATTGTAAAATAGGGCTATTGGTCGGGTAAGTCGAACCACTGGGACTGCGCTAATCTATGGCAACCTAAGTGTCTAGAGTCATTTTAGAGTGATAAGGGGTGTTCATAGAGGGTTTGTTTTGTTTGTCACTAAACTAGGAATTCAAATGTGCATAAAACAATAGTGACTTGCAAGAATTAGATGAGATAGAACAATAGAGAAGAGACTAGGGAAGAGACTCCGGAACCATCAATAAGCATGCTAGGATATGATTTACTTAGGGGAATAACATATATGTATAACCATGGGATGCAACAACACAAATTATTACATTCCCTTCAAGAAATTTATGAAATCAATAGGTAAGAATAACCTATCAAAGCATTGCATGTTTTGGTTACCTAAACTAGGTTGTAACCTTAGACATACTCACTAAGCATAGAGTTATCAAGCCCTTAATCACATAGTAGAAGCACATGACATAGAATCCAAGAATAATCTATCAAAGGAAGATCCTAAGCAATATATTATCAAATCTCCTAAATATCATGCCATTAACAACACTTCCATACACTCCATTCCATTGTCACTATGAAAATGTAGCAATATAATCATAGGAGAAAAACCATCTAAGACAAGATATTTAACTCAAGATGATTATGTATAGATATTGAAATTCATTACATCAAATGAAGAGCTCTAGTTCATGGAAGGATTACATACATATATTAACCCCCAAATATAAATCAAAACAAAGCAAAGCTTACAAAATGGAGCTTCATCACCTCCCTGGAGGAGGTTTAGTTACCCATGGTGGCCCTAGATGAAGGAAGAAGCAAGGCTTTCCCCTCTATTTTCGAGCTTCCTCCTTGAAGCTTCAAGAACTCCTCCTCTTTGCTCTCTTCTCTCTCCTCTATCTTCTCAAAATGAAGCTTTTTAATCCTGTGTCGCCTCCCTTCTCTTCTCTTGTATAGATAAGGCTCTAAAAACCCCCACCAACCAACATCTCCAACCAACCATTAAAGAGGAAAATTAGAATTGAGGAACCCAAGATGCAAGTGGCTGAAAATGGGCCATTTCCGGATGCAATTCTGCCCCAATTTTGAGCACTCGCAATAAGGGCTCGAGCACTCGAAATTGGAGCAGAATGCTCCATTCTTGCCTTGCTCCGCCCGGACCTACTTTGGTAAAACGGCCATAACTTTGTGTTCCTAACTCTGAATGATGAACTGTTTGAAGATTTCGAAAGCTAATTTAGAGCTCTAAAAACTTTATGTTTTGGTAGAGATCCAATTCTCAAGTCTGGTTGGTCGAAATTGAAGAACAAGGCAGAACTTCATTGCTGCCAGGCAGTTCTGAGCACCTATGATAAGAAGATCATAAATCTCTGCTCCGAACTCCGAATGACAAACCACTTGAAGATTTGGAAAGCTGATTCAGAGCTCTAAATATGTCATGCTATGATGGAAGTCCAGTTCGCAATTTTTCAAGGTCAAAATGGCGAGCAAAGTTCAGGATCTACTGCTGCCAGAAATTCAGCCTTGTGCCTTTTGATGGCCAAAACTCCACAAAGCATCCTTCTTGCTTCTTTTTGGCCAATGGACCTGAAAATATACAAAAACATGCAAATGAAAGTAATCTACATAATATAAGCAAACAATGGACTTAAATAATGCAATTAAGGGCGCTTGAATATGCAATATTTGGCGCTTATCACACCCCCAAACTTATATTTTGCTAGTCCCTTAGCAAAACTAGAATGAAAATACTTAATGAAATGACAACAAATCTCCTCTTTCGTGAGAGCGACGGTTGCATTTAGCATATGCAACAAGCCTTTTAAACTCCTAGGCATCCCTAAAGGACGAGTGAAGTCTCGTGAGGGTTTAACAGAAATGATACCCACAAACATCAACATGGTGCATGAAGATGCACGAAGCTCATTTGAAAACTTAGAATATAGAGAACACTGGAGATGGAATCATTATGAAGACTACCTTGTGTATATGAAGCATTGATAGAACAAAATGGTTATTCAAGTTTCAACTTTTATGCATTAGCATCATAGTTTATATAAATACTTCAATTGTCATATCTATAATAGAAATCATCTCAAGCTTCAGTGAAAGTGGATTGGATTCTCAACATGCGGCTTTTACTTTTTTTCCAATTCCAAGGCACAAGTTTTCAAATCATTGAATTCCCTTTTAAATGAAGTCCCTAAGGCATGAATTTATTACAGAACAAAGCTGACAATTTATTGTAACTCAGAAGTGAAACATAGAATGGTTGTGCAATGCTGAAATCCTTTAAGCTTTCTAACCAACCTATATAGCAAGCGTTAGGCCAACAGCTCCCAAACCAGATGGCCTTAGGGTGTTAAGTGAAGAGACACTCCAAAGGGCTTAATAGCTCAAGTTGGAAAGGCTACGAACTCCAGCGAACCATGCTTATTACAATTTTTTTGAATGACCGTGCAATATTTAAGTCCTTTAAGCTTTCTAATCAACCCCTGTAGCAAGCGTTAGGCCAACAACTCCCAAACCAGACGGCTTTAGGGTGCTAAGTGTAGAGACACTCCTAGGGCTTAATAGCTTGAGTTGGAAAGGCTACGAATGTCAACTGGTCATTATTTTCTTTCTTTCTCACTTTTTACTTCTTTTTTTTTTTTTTTTTTTTTTTTTTTTTTTTTTTTTTTGTAATAGATACATGCCAAAGGTATCCATCTATCAGGTTCATCAAATCAGATTAACTAGGCCAAGGTCAAGGTCAATCAAGTTGCATGCCTCATAGTTAAGTTTCCAATGTGCATCTGTGCATTGTGAAGCATGGAAGAGAATGATACTTGAAGATAATCTAATTGAAGCATTTATACAAACCTTTTTGAATCCATATGTTCATTTCAGATTTTTCTCAATTCAAAACTATCATTTACCTCTATACACAAAGTATTCAACACATGCTTTAATCTCCAACAAATTCCAAAATTCCAAAATCATTGCTTTCATTTTTTTTTTTTTTTTAAAATTTTTAGTTTTATACAAATCTATTTGAACAAAATAGCAAATGCAAATACTTTACAATATACAATACTGTACACTATACCCCTAAACTTGAATGTCACATTGTCCTCAATGTGAGAACACAAGTAAATGAAAATAAGAACAGAGAGGGTTAAAGAACAATAATACTAAGTGGAATGATGAAGGCGAAGATGGTCAGCTATGTGAGTGCGCAACTGCGTCCCCCAAACTTGGACAGGAAAACCTATCGAAACACAACTACTATACACAAGTGAAAGCATAGGTATCATAAGAAAAATCAAAACATAAATAAGAATACAAATATGAATGTTAAAGAAAGACAAAAATCTATACAAATTTTTTTTTAGTATTAAGTGTAAATATATATATATATATATAGTAATATTATTATATATATATATATATATATATATATATATTTTTTTTTATTGTTTTTTGAAGCATGCATAAGGGTGGTTTGCTGCCGAGGGGGTTAGAGGAAGAGGGTGGTTGGGGGTGGTGAGGTGAGGTGGTTTGCTGCATGGTGGGTTGTGGGTGTAGTGCTGAGAGGGAGATGGTTGATTAAGGAGAAGGTGATGCATGGTTTGCATGGCATGAGGGTGAGAGAGAGAGATGCCGAGAGGTAGAAGAAGAATGTTGATGGGGTGGGATGTGGTTAGCTGAGAGAGGTGGCATTGTATGGTGAGGGTGGTTGTGGGTGTAGGTTTGTATGGTGGTGAGGTGAGGGGTTGGGTGGTTGTGAGTTGGGCATGCAGGGTCGTGGCTTGGTGGGGTTGGTTGTGGGTTGAGGAGAGCTCGGCATGGTGGAGAGGGAAGATGCCGAGAGAGAGAGGGTTGGGGCATGGAGTTGGAGGCCTCGGATTGATGGTGGTAAGAATTTCGAGCACTCAAAATGGGTTCTTCGAGTGCTCGAAGGACATGCAGTGAGTGAGGGAGGGAAGCTGCATGGTGGTAACTTGGGTTGAGAGAGAGAGAAGGTTTAAGGTTGAGGGGTGGTGGTTTGGTGGAGGGATGCCGAGAGAGAAATGAGGTTGGGTTGGTGAGGAGGTTGATTTGCAGGGGCATGCATGGAAGTTGAGGTGTGATTGTGTGGTTGAGTTTGCATGGTGTTGATGGGGTTGCATGGAAGTTGATTATGGGTTGTGTATGGAAGAGAGAGAAGCCGAGAGTTGGGGTTGCATGGGGTGGGTTGGGTGGTTTGTTGTTGAGGTTGCCGAGAGAGAGGGTTGGTTGGTTTGTGGGTGCTGGTCGAGAGTTGGGAAAGTTGGTTTGAGAGGGATGGTGAGAAGGTTGGAGGTTGGTTGGTGCATGGTTATGCATGTGGATGGGGAGTTAGCTGCGAGAATGGGAGTTGAGAAGATGGGTTGAGGAAGTGGATGAGAGAGAGAAAGGTTGGAGGTGAAGCAAAATTCGAACACTCCAAAGTGGGTCTTCGAGTGCTCGAAGATCCGGCAGAGGGCAAGATGGTTGGCGCAAGGAAGTTGGAGCACTCGAAATGGCCTTTTCGAGTACTCGACATTTTGGCAGAGAGTGAGGGTTGGTTGGTGCATGGAATTCGAGCACTCAAACCAGAATTTAGAGTGCTCGAAATGAGAGCAGTAGGTTCGGCATTGTGGGTGGAAGAATTTGGAGCACTCAAATTGGAAGCTAGAGTGCTCTAAATGAAGGCAGTGAGCTTGGGATTGATGGTTCACATTTAGAGCACTCCAAATGGGAGCTAGAGTGCTCTAAATGCAGGCAGTAGGCTCATGGAATCTTGGTTAAAGCCTTGGAGCACTCGACAATGAGCAGTGAGGTTGAGAGATGAATTTTTGCATGCATTGTAACATTATGTGCTTCATTCTTATGCATTGTGAATGTGAATATGATCAACTGAGAGCTGAAGAATTGATAAAACCTTGCAATATGCTTCCAAATCAATGCATGGATAGAATAGTTTCACCTTGCATGCATGGATAGAAAGTGAAACTTGGCATGGAAAATTATGAAACTTGGCACATTATTCTAATGTAATGCATGGATGGACTTGTGGGAATTTTTTTTTCAAAAACTTTGCAATTGCAGGGATGGAAAAATTGCCAAGCTCTAAGCTTCAATGCAATGCATGGAAAATTTTGAAAATTTTTCAGATTGAGCAATTTTTCTCCAATGCTTGGATGAATTTAGGAGAAAAGAAAAAAAAATTGAAATTGCACATCATATCAAATGCATGGAAATTTTTTTAAAACTTAGCAACTCCATTTTAATTCCATGCATGGAAAAATTTAAACTTTGCACTTCATCTCAAATGCATGGATGAAATTTGGGAAAATTTTGAGACCTTGCAACTACTCTCTACTGCATGAATGAATTTAAGAAACTTTTCAAACTTTCGCAACATCACACAAATGCATGGATGATTTTGAGG
>NW_026775718.1:17500-20000 GCF_030987335.1 Cornus florida | reverse complement strand
TGAAGTTTGGAGTTTGGGTTTGAAAATTTTACGGGAACTTCCTAGAAGCCTAAGAAATGCTTTGCTCGAGACGGATTTCGATTTGGAGGTCCGCCGTGTTAATTTTGCCAATTACGGCTCCTCGCCCGCACGCTCGTGCACCCCGACGTGCACACCGGCGCGCACGTGGGCATCGTATGCTAAAAAATGAAGTTTGGAGTTTGGGTTTGAAAATTTTACGGGAACTTCCTAGAAGCCTAAGAAATGCTTTGCTCGAGACGGATTTCGATTTGGAGGTCCCCCGAGTTAATTTTGCCCATTACGACTCCTCGCCCGCACGCTCGTGCACCCCGGCGTGCACGTGGGCATAGTATGCTAAAAAATGAAGTTTGGAGTTTGGGTTCGGAAATTTTATGGGAGCTTCCTAGAAGCCTAAGAACTGCTTTGCTCGAGACGGATTTTGATTTGGAGATCCCCCGAGTTAGTTTTGCCCATTATGACTCCTCCCCCGCACGCTCAAGCACCCCCGCGTGCACGGGGGCATCGTATGCTAAAAAATGAAGTTTGGAGTTTGGGTTTGGAAATTTTATGGGAGCTTCCTAGAAGCCTAAGAAGTGCTTTGCTCGAGACGGATTTCGATTTGGAGGTCCCCCGAGTTAATTTTGCCCATTATGACTCCTCGCCCGCACGCTTAAGCACCCCCGCGTGCACGTGGGCATTGTGTGCTAAAAAATGAAGTTTGGAGTTTGGGTTTGAAAATTTTACGGGAACTTCCTAGAAGCCTAAGAAATGCTTTGCTCGAGACGGATTTCGATTTGGAGGTCCCCCGAGTTAATTTTGCCCATTACGACTCCTCGCCCGCACGCTCGTGCACCCCGGCGTGCACGTGGGCATCGTATGCTAAAAAATGAAGTTTGGAGTTTGGGTTTGAAAATTTTATGGGAGCTTCCTAGAAGCTTAAGAAGTGTTTTGCTCGAGACGGATTTCGATTTGGAGGTCCCCCGAGTCAATGTTGCCCATTATGGCTCCTCTCCCGCATGCTCAAGCACCCCTGCGTGCACGTGGGCATTGTATGCTAAAAAATAAAGTTTGGAGTTTGGGTTTGGAAGTTTTATGGGAGCTTCCTTGAAGCTTAAGAAGTGTTTTGCTCGAGACGGATTTCGATTTGGAGGTCCCCCGAGTCAATGTTGCCCATTATGGCTCCTCGCCCGCACGCTCAAGCACCCCGGCGTGCACGTGGGCATTGTATGCTAAAAAATAAAGTTTGGAGTTTGGGTTTGGAAGTTTTATGGGAGCTTCCTAGAAGCTTAAGAAGTGTTTTGCTCGAGACGGATTTCGATTTGGAGGTCCCCCGAGTCAATGTTGCCCATTATGGCTCCTCTCCCGCATGCTCAAGCACCCCTGCGTGCACACCGGCGTGCACGTGGGCATTGTAGGCTAAAAAATGAAGTTTGGAGTTTGGGTTTGGAAATTTTATGGGAGCTTCCTTGAAGCCTAAGAAGTGTTTTGCTCGAAACGGAATTCGATTTGGAGGTCCCCCGAGTCAATTTTGCCCATTACGACTCCTCGCTCGCATGCAATATCTACTCCTGTCAGAGCTGTGGTTTTACTTAAGACTACTATAGGGGGGGGGGAGTTCTCAGCACCAAGAGCTGCAAGTAAGGCCATTGCTTGCTTTGCAGTCTCGATTGCTCTACTAGTGAATAGTAGATGTCTTGGTTAGCTTGGAACGAAAAAAAAAATTTTTTGGGGAAAAAAAAAAAAAAAGTTTTTGTGAAAAAAAATTTTTCGAAAAAAAAAAAAAAAAAAAAAATTTTTTTGGATGCCTCGGTCTTCTATTTGTTTTGCTTGGGTAGATTAGGAAAAAAAAAAAAAAAAATTTTTTTGTTGGATGCCTCGGTCTTCATATTCTTTCTCGGCTATTTCGAAAAAAAAAAAAAAAAATTCCGGGAAAGAGAAAAAAAAAATTATTTTTTGTTGGTTGCCTCGGTCTTCATGTTCTTTCTCTGGTATATGGGAAAGAAAAAAAAAAAAAAAAAATTTTGGATGCCTCGGTCTTCTTGTTCTCGGTTGGATTTATCGAAAAAAAAAAAAAAAAAAAAAAAAAAAAAAAAAAAAATTTTGATGCCTCGGTCTTCTTGTTCTTGCTTTGGTATATCGGAGAAAAAAAAAAAAAATTTTTTTGGATGCCTCGGTCTTCTTGTTCATTCTTCGGTATATCAAAAAAAAAAAAAAAAAAAAAAAAAATTTGAGACTTCGGTCTTCTTGTTCTTGCTTTGGTATATCGGAGAAAAAAAAAAAAAAAAATTTTGGATGCCTCGGTCTTCTTGTTCATTCTTCGGTATATCAAAAAAAAAAAATTTTTTTGAAGCCTCGGTCTTCTTGTTCTTGCTTTGGTATATCGGAGGAAAATAAAAAAAAAATTTGGTTGCCTCGGTCTTCTTGTTCATTCTTCGGTATATATATATATAAAAAAAAAAAAAAAAAAAAAAAAAAAAAAAAAAAAAAATTTTGGAAGCCT
>NW_026775717.1:0-2500 GCF_030987335.1 Cornus florida | reverse complement strand
CTAAAAAATGAAGTTTGGAGTTTGGGTTTGAAAATTTTACGGGAACTTCCTAGAAGCCTAAGAAATGCTTTGCTCGAGACGGATTTCGATTTGGAGGTCCCCCGAGTTAATTTTGCCCATTACGACTCCTCGCCCGCACGCTCGTGCACCCCGGCGTGCACGTGGGCATAGTATGCTAAAAAATGAAGTTTGGAGTTTGGGTTCGGAAATTTTATGGGAGCTTCCTAGAAGCCTAAGAACTGCTTTGCTCGAGACGGATTTTGATTTGGAGATCCCCCGAGTTAGTTTTGCCCATTATGACTCCTCCCCCGCACGCTCAAGCACCCCCGCGTGCACGGGGGCATCGTATGCTAAAAAATGAAGTTTGGAGTTTGGGTTTGGAAATTTTATGGGAGCTTCCTAGAAGCCTAAGAAGTGCTTTGCTCGAGACGGATTTCGATTTGGAGGTCCCCCGAGTTAATTTTGCCCATTATGACTCCTCGCCCGCACGCTTAAGCACCCCCGCGTGCACGTGGGCATTGTGTGCTAAAAAATGAAGTTTGGAGTTTGGGTTTGAAAATTTTACGGGAACTTCCTAGAAGCCTAAGAAATGCTTTGCTCGAGACGGATTTCGATTTGGAGGTCCCCCGAGTTAATTTTGCCCATTACGACTCCTCGCCCGCACGCTCGTGCACCCCGGCGTGCACAGTGGGCATCGTATGCTAAAAAATGAAGTTTGGAGTTTGGGTTTGAAAATTTTATGGGAGCTTCCTAGAAGCTTAAGAAGTGTTTTGCTCGAGACGGATTTCGATTTGGAGGTCCCCCGAGTCAATGTTGCCCATTATGGCTCCTCTCCCGCATGCTCAAGCACCCCTGCGTGCACGTGGGCATTGTATGCTAAAAAATAAAGTTTGGAGTTTGGGTTTGGAAGTTTTATGGGAGCTTCCTTGAAGCTTAAGAAGTGTTTTGCTCGAGACGGATTTCGATTTGGAGGTCCCCCGAGTCAATGTTGCCCATTATGGCTCCTCGCCCGCACGCTCAAGCACCCCGGCGTGCACGTGGGCATTGTATGCTAAAAAATAAAGTTTGGAGTTTGGGTTTGGAAGTTTTATGGGAGCTTCCTAGAAGCTTAAGAAGTGTTTTGCTCGAGACGGATTTCGATTTGGAGGTCCCCCGAGTCAATGTTGCCCATTATGGCTCCTCTCCCGCATGCTCAAGCACCCCTGCGTGCACACCGGCGTGCACGTGGGCATTGTAGGCTAAAAAATGAAGTTTGGAGTTTGGGTTTGGAAATTTTATGGGAGCTTCCTTGAAGCCTAAGAAGTGTTTTGCTCGAAACGGAATTCGATTTGGAGGTCCCCCGAGTCAATTTTGCCCATTACGACTCCTCGCTCGCATGCAATATCTACTCCTGTCAGAGCTGTGGTTTTACTTAAGACTACTATAGGGGGGGGGGAGTTCTCAGCACCAAGAGCTGCAAGTAAGGCCATTGCTTGCTTTGCAGTCTCGATTGCTCTACTAGTGAATAGTAGATGTCTTGGTTAGCTTGGAACGAAAAAAAAAATTTTTTGGGGAAAAAAAAAAAAAAAAGTTTTTGTGAAAAAAAATTTTTCGAAAAAAAAAAAAAAAAAAAAAATTTTTTTGGATGCCTCGGTCTTCTATTTGTTTTGCTTGGGTAGATTAGGAAAAAAAAAAAAAAAAATTTTTTTGTTGGATGCCTCGGTCTTCATATTCTTTCTCGGCTATTTCGAAAAAAAAAAAAAAAAATTCCGGGAAAGAGAAAAAAAAAATTATTTTTTGTTGGTTGCCTCGGTCTTCATGTTCTTTCTCTGGTATATGGGAAAGAAAAAAAAAAAAAAAAAATTTTGGATGCCTCGGTCTTCTTGTTCTCGGTTGGATTTATCGAAAAAAAAAAAAAAAAAAAAAAAAAAAAAAAAAAAAATTTTGATGCCTCGGTCTTCTTGTTCTTGCTTTGGTATATCGGAGAAAAAAAAAAAAAAATTTTTTTGGATGCCTCGGTCTTCTTGTTCATTCTTCGGTATATCAAAAAAAAAAAAAAAAAAAAAAAAAAAAAAATTTGAGACTTCGGTCTTCTTGTTCTTGCTTTGGTATATCGGAGAAAAAAAAAAAAAAAAATTTTGGATGCCTCGGTCTTCTTGTTCATTCTTCGGTATATCAAAAAAAAAAAATTTTTTTGAAGCCTCGGTCTTCTTGTTCTTGCTTTGGTATATCGGAGGAAAATAAAAAAAAAATTTGGTTGCCTCGGTCTTCTTGTTCATTCTTCGGTATATATATATATAAAAAAAAAAAAAAAAAAAAAAAAAAAAAAAAAAAAAATTTTGGAAGCCTTGGTCTTCTTGTTCTTGCTTTGGTATATCGGAGAAAAAAAATATATATATTTTGGATGCCTCGGTCTTCTTGTTCATTCTTCGGTATATCAAAAAAGAAAAAAAAAAAATTTTGGATGCCTCGGTCTTCTTATTCATGCTTCTATATCGGAGAAAAAAAAAAAAAAAAAAAA